>NC_142510.1:20262500-20263651 GCF_057876585.1 Rhinolophus sinicus | reverse complement strand
TGGGAATGAAATAAAAGACACACACAAATGCTAATGCGGCCGGTCTTCAGTCATGCTGAAGCCCTGAGTTTATTATCTCTAACCAATATATACAGTTTGAGTACGTGCAGTTAAACGAAGAAGATATGCATTATCTCAGTGAAAGTAAATTTTTCCAGCTTCAACCTTACTTTGACATAGAAGATACAAGGTCACTGAAACTCACAAAAGTAAATATTTCAAGGAGACAGAATCTACTAATTGTCTAGAAAGCCCTTAGTTTTCTGTGTCTGGGAACTGGCCGTTTTCATCACATTCCTCAGCAGCCGTTAGGCGCTTCTCAGATAAGGCAGAGACAATGTTATGGGGGCAGAAACCGAGCCAGTCTGCAAGGTTCAGGGCTGCAAGAAACCATGGCTCCCCACACCCTAACCCTGACCCTGACCCTGACCCTGACCCTGACCCTGACCCTGACCCTGACCCTGACCCTGACCCTGACCCTGACCCTGACCCTGACCCTGACCCTGACCCTGACCCTGACCCTGACCCTGACCCTGACCCTGACCCTGACCTGACCCTGACCCTGACCCTGACCCTGACCCTGACCCTGACCCTGACCCTGACCCTGACCTGACCCTGACCCTGACCCTGACCCTGACCCTGACCCTGACCCTGACCCTGACCCTGACCCTGACCCTGACCCTGACCCTGACCCTGACCCTGACCCTGACCCTGACCCTGACCCTGACCCTGACCCTGACCCTGACCCTGACCCTGACCCTGACCCTGACCCTGACCCTGACCCTGACCCTGACCCTGACCCTGACCCTGACCCTGACCCTGACCCTGACCCTGACCCTGACCCTGACCCTGACCCTGACCCTGACCCTGACCCTGACCCTGACCCTGACCCTGACCCTGACCCTGACCCTGACCCTGACCCTGACCCTGACCCTGACCCTGACCTGACCCTGACCCTGACCCTGACCCTGACCCTGACCCTGACCCTGACCCTGACCCTGACCCTGACCCTGACCCTGACCCTGACCCTGACCCTGACCCTGACCCTGACCCTGACCCTGACCCTGACCCTGACCCTGACCCTGACCCTGACCCTGACCCTGACCCTGACCCTGACCCTGACCCTGACCCTGACCCTGACCCTGACCCTG